>NC_056739.1:380290930-380295930 GCF_019279795.1 Protopterus annectens | reverse complement strand
GAGGTCGATGGAGCACATCCACACTACTTTTCCCAACAATGGGAGAATAGACTGCAATGTGACCATTCTGAACTTGGACTTTTGCACGTGGGTGTTCAATTGGTTGAGATCTAATATGGGTCTCAGGTCCCCTGTCCTTTTTGTCACCAAAAAAATTCTTGAGTAAGTCCCTAATCCTATCTGGCCTGAGGGGACATGTTGGATGGCTCCTTTTTCTAGCAGTTTTGAAACTTCTGAAGCTGCGTAATCCCTTTGACTGGGTGGAACATCCGGGATTTTCTTGATTGGAGGGGGATCTGATGGAAGGGGAAGACATATCCTCCGGAAATTATTCGTAGAACCCAATGGTTCTAGGTGATGTCTTGCCAGGCCTCCGGGTATAACGCGATTTGACCCCCGATTGGCTCCGGAAACGCAGTCAGGCCTCCCATCAGGAGCAGCTGTAGGGGGGAACCACGAAAGGAATTGCAGTCTCCCGAGTTGCGGGGCCCTCCTCTGCCTCTAGGATGGCGTCTCCCTGAGTAACCACCCCTCCTCTGCCTCTGGAGGGGGGCTCACCTGGTGCACCGGGAAAAAACATCTGTGATTTTTTGAACCACATTTTGCCACGCCTCTGGGCCTTGGGATAAGGCCTAGAGGGAAGGGAAAAACGGACTCCTACAGTAGACAGAGTTTTTCCCTCCTGCTCGCACCTGGTGAGGGTGTCTTTCACCTTGGTTCTGAACAAAGGGGAACCATTGAAAGGGGCATCGGTGAATGAAGCCTTGAAGGCCTCCGCGAAATGATAAAGGTGCATCCTGGCCTGTCTCCTAAGAGCAACTCCTGAACTTACTGCCCTACTTGCTCCATCGGCTGCATATGAGATCAGCCTCATGGAGGAGTTAACGATGGAATTGAGGGTAGACATCTGAGCGTTAACCGTCTGGGTCACCACCTCAGAAACGTTACCTGTGAGAGCATCTCCAAGCTCCTTGAGGAGATCTCTCTGGAGCCATGTAAAGTGAGATAAATAATTCAGTGACTGTAAGGTAAAGGTCGCTGAAGAAAGGGTACGCTTCCCGTACCGGTCCATTGTCCTAGACTCCTTGTTAGGAGGATGGACGGTGGAAGAAGTGTCGGCTAATTCCTTCTGAGTGTCCGCTGCCACCACCATGGCATCCACAGGGACTCCCTTGGACAGAAATTCCTTACAAGGAGGAGCAGACAAAAATTTATTGGGTCTCCTGGGGACTGGTTCCACAGAGTCAGGGGTCTCCCACACCCTTCGACAGACCAAGTCCAGAAGCTCGAAGGGTGGAGACACCCAGGAGGCGGAGGGCTGAGCACCAAAGGCCTTCAGGAAGACCGACTCCTCCTCGGAGGGAGCTTTGGATGGCCAGTCACCTCTTTGTTTCAAAATCTCTAGGATGTCAGAGAAAGAAACATCCTCAGAGGATGACTTGGGGGACCCCTCCGATTCATTGAGGTCAGTGCCTGATGTTAGAAACTCATCCTGGGAATCTATGTGCTTCCTCTTGCACGTCTTCTTTCTGGGTGGCTCCTCAGGCAAGGACTCTGAGGGGCCCTCAGAAATGTGGGGACCACTCATGGAGGTACCCTGACGCCTTGAGGCTCTGCTGTCTAGAGATAGATGGCGATCAGAGACCTGCACCAGTGTAGTAGGGGACAGAGTGACTGACCCGCATGATGCCACTGACGACCTGGCCAGCGCACTCCGCATGGCCTCGAAGGCCGGTCCCCCTGAGTCCGAGGAGCGATCAGCCTCAGAAACCATGACATGAGTCAGACGTGCCCGCGCCAAAGCACCGAGAGGGAGACTAGGAACCAAAAGATGTCCCAAAGCCTCTCCCTCGTGTCCGATCGAAGAATCCTGAGTCCTGAATCCCGTGGACGGCGCAGATGGGGTCGGAGCTGACGTCGGCACTAATAAGCCAGGAGGGGCTGTCAGAACCAACCTAGGGACATCACACGGAGCCGAGCACTCCAGCTCCGAAATCTGAGATACGCTCGGAGGAGGAAGTATAGAAGCAGGTTGAAGGATGGGCTCTGGAGCCGACTGGGTCAGAGCTGAGAACAATTTAGCCAAAACCGGTGACTGAAGGAGTCTCTGCACCACTCTATCGATGTCCACATCTGATAGGGTCCTGGAGGATTTAGAGGATAGAGAGGGAGATCGAGACCTCCTCTCCGAAGGGGACCTGCGATGAGGTGATGCTGGTCTAATGCTAGGCAATCGGCTCCGAATAGGTTCCAAAATGATTGGAGCCGATGCCGGTTCCATAACCACAGACACTTCTTGCGGCCTCGAGGACAATGGAGCCGAGGATTTCGAAGCCGACTTTGCTATTTTCCCCGATGGCTCTGAGGAGACTGATGGAGCCGGAGATCTCTTTTTAGATTTTGAAGATTTTGTCTTGGAGCTGGAAGCAGTTTCCAGACCCTCCTCGAAGGAGGGTTTCAGAAGTCCCTTCAAAATCAACTTATTCTTCCTTTCCTGAAGAACTCTCAGACTAAACGCGTAACAGAAACTGCATGACTCCTGGAGATGGATTGCTCCCAAACATTACACACAGACAAAATGTCCATCGGTAATGGACATTTTATAGCTGCACCTAGAGCATTTCTTAGCCCAAGGGCTTATGATCCTTAGAATCTTTGGACATAGTTAGCTACCACAAAGCACCAAAGACAACAATAACTGACAACAGTACCAATGGTAAAACAGTCACAAGGCGGGAAAACACTATCACAAACAAAAACCTCAAGATCTCTAACTAAAACGATCCTTTGGCACAACACAGGAGGGGAAGACTAAAACCTCTAATTTAAATGGTTTTAGACCTGTAAAAAAATAACACAAGGAAGCAAGGGACAGAATAGGTCCTCTAATTGAAATGGGCCTAGCCCGTTGGAAACAGCTAGTGGGATACCACAGAAAAAACGATCAAACACAAAACTCACCATGCAAGACTAGAACACACAATAGCTATTAAAACAGCTTTTTGTTTTAAACCAATTCTCTAACAATGAAGAAAAATGGGTACTTCGCCACAGCCAAGAGCGAGACCATGTCCGAGCTACACGAGTGGCAAACGAGATCTAGGGATATAGAGCAGTGCAGCATGGAATACCATCTTAGCCCAGCCAATAGATAGACTTCGAGCTAGAAAAGTTTTGGCCGAGTTGGAGCCGACATTCGGCTCCGAACCCACAGGTAAGAATGTAGGCAAGATTGGACAACATAACATCACACGTTCACCTTTACATGTTTCAATGTTGGCTTTACAGCACAGCAACATTCATTCCATAAGAAAATGATATGTGGTATAATCGAACTTGAACCGGGAATGCCTTTACGTTAGGTGGATGCTTTAACCACTACACTATTGGTGTTCTGCTTCATTTATATGTATACCCATGGTTCATAGCTGCATGAACACACGCCTCAATGCTTCACATACACAGCAGGCATCCATTCTCTTGCTGGGAAAACCGCAGTACTACACATGCGCCATTCCCTACTGCTCTGGACCCGTGCTGCATGTTTACTCACCCCAAGGATATTCAGAACTCCAACGCTTATAGGCCTGGCACATAAGTGTGTTTGATTGCCCCGGTGTTCATGTAGACATCCGGGTTTAGGCTTGTCTGACCGGAGACTGGAACAGCCCTGTACCCGTTTGAAAGTCAGAATTAGCACATGGACAGAGTTAGTCCCAATGTTACCATTCTACCAGTGTTTACAGATGCAGGGGTTTGCCCACCTCTGACCAGCTTATTATGTCGGCACTACATGATACGGGGTGGGGGGGTCCACTGGTGTTTCCCTTTACATTCGTTATGGCTGCTTTATTGTGACCACGTTTATATATATATATATATATATATATATATATATATCTGTCTGTACATACACATACATATACACCTACATACCTATTTACATTTCCCATACTGTTGAATGTCCGCCACGCATCCCCGCTGCCTTTACCTCCCTATATCCCACCGACATTATTCTGGCCAGCACATAAAATTAGCAGCCCTTGCATGGCTTGGACCCAGAAACAGACACACCTTAGTCACCAGTTTGACCATTACACCATCCGTGGTATGGTAGCTAGGATATATGACTTCACTACAGGTATTCAACAGTACTGGCAACAAATGTGACAGCTGGTTGGTGTACATATGTGTACGGACCTCTCAACCACTCAGGGACTAATTTCAACAGTAACAGGGACAAGGCAAGGACAATTCAGGGACAATCATGGACACTTTTACAATATTAGTACTATTAACTTGAAACGTGTTGACAGATTCAATATGTATTAATACTTATTTTCTGAAGTAGAAGACATCTATTACTCTTAATTATTGTCATTATTCATTCTGTGTCATTCAACACCTTTCCTCCAAAGGTCACTGGTTTTAGGGGGGATTAAGAGGCTGGCCAGTTATTGTGCAAATGCTCTGACCATTGGTAGGGTTGCCACATTTTCATATGGCCAGGATGGGATATATTTGGGACACACCAGATTTTTCAGGCCAACACAAACCCACAGTCAGTACAGTGTTTAGAACTTTACTTATTTTCCTAGACGAGAGCTTATTCTTGTAGCAGTTTAGTTGTTTATTCTGTTTCTTGTAAGATTTACGTATTTTACATACAGAAATAACTGTTTTAGGCAACTGTTACATGAAATATGGTACATAGTTATTTCCTACAATCACAGGACATTTGCCATTGTATCATTCTTGGTCAGGACACACCTACCCAAACAGGACTGTCCCTCATAAAGTGGGACAGGAGGTACCCTGCTTATGTCAGCGCCTTAATCACCCTATATCCAACTGCTATTGTGCGAATGTGTAAAGTATATATTCTCAATAATTCATGTGGGGAGCCGTGCATCACAGTCAAGTGTTTAATCCCGGGTAGTAGGTTCTGCATGACCGGCTGGAGGCTGAGCAGTCTCGTGAACCACTACTGCACATACAAC